>NC_069503.1:6992976-7005476 GCF_027579735.1 Bombina bombina | reverse complement strand
AAACTTTATCATTTATTTCATATTCCTTTTTGGACGTTTTGAGATCATAATAGGTTTTAGTGGCAGTTGCGGCTCTCTCTAAATTCCTTTGAGCAAATGCAAATGCATATTGCAGGTGTTTTCTTAAGTTCTCCACATATTGATGTGTATTGGCAGCGTTTATCAAGTTTTGGTCTGATGTACGGTACAGCAGATGCTGAGGTAGAACCATTCTTCTACCAGTCATCAGCTCAAAAGGTGACATTTTGGTAGCACTACTTGGAGTTGCCCTTAATGCCATTAAGACTAGAGGTAGTTTTACATCCCAGTCTTTACCTGTTTCACTCACAAACTTTTTGAGGATTTTAACAATGGACTGGTTGTACAGCTCTATAAGCAATATGGAGCTTTCTTTTTACCCCTAGTATTTTCCACATTTTGGTCATCACTTCGCTAGTGAAGTGGGTTCCCCGATGTGATTCGATTCTTTGGGGCAAACCAAATCTGGAAAATACATGGTTGATGAGCAATGCTGCACATGTTTCAGCACTATTGTTAGGTGCACTAATGCACTCTACCCATTTAGTGAACAGGCATGTTACGGTTAACATGTATTTGTTACCTCTTGATGATCTTGTTACCGGGCCAATAAAATCGATTTGTATATCTGACCATGGCATTACCATCCCCCTTTTCTGCAATGGCGCTCTATGCGTTGGTGCAGTGGGTTGGAACTGTGGACAGATTAAACACCCTTGACAGTAGGTTTGAACATCTTTCAACATGTGTGGCCAAAAAGCATAATCACGCAATATTTCTTATGTGAGTTTGGCACCACGATGTCCAGATGTGGGAGCATCATGGGCATGTTGAAGCATTAGACCTCTGAACTTGGTGGGTACTACCCACTGTTGGATGCCAGTTTTGGAGGTTCTAATTAACAAACCATCCTGTAACTTGAATTGTGATCTAGATTTTATTAAGATTCTAAGATCTTCTTTGCCAATACAATCATCTTTTGAGATGGGGTTGCTTTCAGGATTTTCTATGTGTTTATAGAAGATGCCTACAATGGGGTCTTCTTTTTGACTAGTGATCAGGTCCTCACTAGGAGAATCCTGACTCCATTGTACCAAGTTAGGTTCACTCTGTTGTTTTGCCTGGTTTCTGGTAATGGCTTCTACCTGAATTGCACCCATTAAGTGGTCAATATTAAGGAGTTCTCCAGTTATGGCTCCTTGTTTGGCTAATGAATCCGCAAGGTCATTGCCTTCCTTATCAGGACCTAGAACTCTGGAATGACCCTTGGTCTTTTTCCAGTGTATGGTTAAATCATTGGATACCACCAGATTATCAATCTCACAGAACAACTTGCCATGTTTGACTGGTTTGTTATTGCTTTTCTGCATGCCATTTCTTTTCCAAGTTGGCAGGTATTCAACAAAACTGTCACGCACATAATTTGAGTCAGTTATGATCACAAATTCATGAATACCATGTTCAACAGCCATTTCAATGGTTTTGAAAATAGCAGTTAGTTCTGCAACCTGACTAGATCTTGGTCCAATGTTGAAACCTATAGATATATTTGGGAATCCATTTGCCCCAGTTATACCAATGCCAGCGACTAATCTGCGCTCATTATCAATAGTGGCATGGTAAGAACAACCATCAACATACACCCAAGGTAATGTTTGGCAATTTTCCTCATTGTACATTTTATATGGGGAAAGCAATTGTTCTTCCAGAAAATCATCTTCTGATAATTCTTCCCCAGGATCTCTAGCAGTACAGTCGTGGAGCTCAGCAAGCCCTTGTGTGACTGGATTCTTTTTATTCTGCTTGTAGCGAATTTCTAAGGGCCAGCCTTGTAAGGAAAGAGTCCACGCTGTTATTCGGCTATTCGACATATTCCCATCTCTTATTCTCTCACTTTGCAAATATAGCAAAGGCTGGTGGGCCGTTTCTACAATAATTTTCTCGCCCTGTATATAGCTGCGGAAATTTTGTAGAGCCCATACAGTAGATAAGAGGGCTTTTTCACAATCGTTAAACTTTATTTCTACTGGGGATAGATTTTTGCTCGCATAAGCAATGGCTTTGTTCAAATTATCATGCTTTTGGTATAAAACAGCACTCATGCTTATATCTGTGTAACCTGTCTCTAAGAAGAAAGGTTTACCACCTTCAGGGTACGCTAAGCAAGGTGCTTGAGTGAGTTTTCTCTTCAGCTCTCTGATGGCTGTCTCTTGAGACTCACCCCAGTGCCATTTTACATCTTTCTTTAGAAGAAGTAGTAGTGGTTTAGCTAATTCCGCATAATTATCAATTAATTTGCGAGAATAATTCGTCATACCCAGGAATGATCTCAATTCCTTTAAGTTAGTTGGGTTTTTAGAATTCACTATAGCTTCCACCTTTTTCTTTTGGGGATTTAATCCTTCAGAGGTAACTTCATGTCCCAAGAAGTTTACATGAGTGCGGCACCATTGAGCTTTTTGTAGGGATAATTTGACACCTGCCCTTTTAAGTTGGCTGAGGACGTGTTTAAGCTCTGCGACATGTTTTTCAAAGTCTGTGCTTTTGATTAAAACATCATCAACATAAGATAAGGTCCCCCTTTCCAGTGCATCAGGCATAGCCTTATGCATGAATACAGCAAATTCATGTCCAGAATTTATGTATCCAAATGGAAGTCTCTGGAATGCATATTGGACCTTTTGGAAGGAGAATGCTAGCTTATATTGGTCCTCTTCATGTACCTTTATGGTCCAGTATCCCTGTGCACAATCAATGGCAGTGAATATCTTGGATCCCTGCATTTGTGCTAGGCACTGGTCAATGTATGGTACAGGCCAGCCAGACATGTATACTCGTTTGTTTAGCTGTCTTAAGTCAGCGCACAAACACCATTGTCCATTGGGCTTAAGGACACCTAGAATAGGATTATTATAAGAGCTGTGCACCTGTCTGATAATACCTCTTTCTTCCAAATTCCTTATGATCTCTGCAAGAGAATCATATGAGGCTAAGGGAAGTCTGTATTGTTTGATAAATACAGGTGGCGCATCGGGATCTGTTTGTATTCTTGCAATGTGCAAGTCTGTAGTACCACAGTCATAAGAATCCTTAGCGAAAATATCCTTGTATTCCATTAGGAGTTATCGAAGCTGTTGGCGTTCATCATCGCTGGAACAGCCATTAGCTAAGGATATTTGCTCTTCGACTATTTGCTGAAATCCTGGAAAGATTTCAGGCTGTCCTATTTCATAGGCTTCTTCCAACCTAGAGGTGAGATCCCCTTGATTATAATTTACATTGCTCCCATGACTCTGGGTATTGGGGTAATCTTGCTGTTTGATTGGCTGATCAAACACTAGAGAGGCTTCTTCAATTTTACAGATGCCTTCCTCTGAGCTGAAGGGATAAATAGACTGAATATTAAATAGACCCTCTGGCATAGATGCAAAGGATTGTTCTATTAATTGTTCTTCAGTTAAGCATCCTTCAGGTATTAGCCCAATTACATTATTCTGGAATCCAAAAGTGTAATAACTTGATTCCAGTGCATATCCTATGGTAGTTCCCTTGGATAATGTTATATCCTGTGGGGTCATGTTATGCACAATAATATGTATTGGAATAGTTCCAATATTCACCATAGGAGTGTAAGTCACTGTGACACCCAGATTTTGTATTCTATGGGAGAGGCAAATTAGTGTTTCAGAAGTTTTTAATTTCTGATCTCTCTTTACCTGTAAGGGTAAAAGAAATTTATCAGCCCCAGCAGGAATTATAACATCGCTAGATACCTGCATATTCACAGCATATGGCAATTGGTGGTTTGATTTTAGGGCTTCATTTTCATCCTGAAATACTTCAGGGTCCCCCTTTAACCTGCTCCAAAGGCAAGAATTAATCAGATCTATTTGTATGGCATATCTATGTAAGATATCATTGCCAATGTATATTTGATTATGGGGAATATTTAAAACTAAAAACAGGTGCTTCACTGACTTATTACCTATAGAGATAGATAATAAGCACTTAGCTGTGATGTATAGCTTTCAGACCTGTCATCCAGGTCGTTGACACAGTGGTCTTGGGGAGAAAGATATTTAATCACTTTAGGTTCAACTATCTGCGCTAATAAACCTTCGCTTATATAGCTAGCTTCCTGTTTTAAATTTATTTTAGCATACTTGGTTTTACCAAGGTCATGTACTTGTATAGGGATAAATAGATCCTCTTTAACTCTCTCAATCCCTGTGAGGTATTGAGCATGGTCTCCCCCTTTAGGGATTTTAGGATCCCCCTTGTGGAGTGATATGGTTAATATATCGCCATCTAGGGAGATATTCGCTATCTTTCCGGGCGAAATTTTAAAAGTATTACCATCAGAGCCACTAAAAGGAGTCTGATCATCTATTTGTAGAATAGTGATTTCAGGTACAGAGTTATTCCTGAAATGAATCTCTACAGCATCTGGTTTCTCTTCCACCACGTGACAGCTATGTCGGGCGTGAGATATACCAGATTTTTCATAATTGATAGGCCGTTTAACTTGTGACCAAATTACATTATTTATGCAATCAATTATGGTGCTTAATCGTTTCAGGAGATCACTTCCAATAATTAAACGATCAGTTGGCAGATCCACTATAATGACAGGGTGTCTTATGACCCTGTTCCCCAATTTAAATTTTAACCATGCAGTACCGTAAACTTTTAGGGAGTCACCCCCAACACCTATTAGAGAACCGTCAAATTCTTTTATTTTAGGTTTGTGGGGTGTTAGCTCAATTAGCTGTGTGTAGTACCTGTGGGATAAGATAGTCGCCTGTGACCCAGTGTCAATTAATCCCCTGATAGGGTTGGAGACTGAATCTTGCAGCTCAACTAATACATAATATCTTCCTGCAGTTTCTACCATTTCACACATAAAATTGGCATTCTCACACATCTGTGGGCTTCGCCACGTGTTACCTGAATTCGCCGTGTCATTCGATGCAGAGGAACCTTCATACCTACCTGTTTCCTCTATGACAGGGTCGGCTGGATTCTTTTGTACTGCATCTGTGGAGATAAGGTTAGGAGAGAGCTGCAAGGGAAGAGATTTGTTAACTTTTCCCGGATAAGGTTGCTTGTCACCACAGTTAAATTGTCCGTTTTCGGTCTGTGGGGAGAGAACATGATTAGTATCATTGATATTTATTATTACATTTTGTATATCTCTCCCCTCCCCTTCAGGTGACACTGCAGTATTTATGACTGTGCCTGTGGTCCACTGCTGACCACTGGCTGTACCCCTAAAAAAGTATTGTTCGGTTGCTGATCCGTAGATTTTTGACTCATATTAGCGATTTGTTCGCTCAACCGATTTAACTGGGTAAACAGCATATCTACCTGATTGTACAAGTTACCTCTACCCCTGGGCCTATCTCTTGGTGCCCCATTGTACTGATTTCTGGACCATTGGGTTCTCTCAGAATCAGGGCCGTTATTTCTATTCTGGCGTGGTTGCCCCTGGGGTTCAGCTTGTTCAGCGTTAGTACTTTGGGGAGCATTATATACCTGGGGTGTCTGGTTACCCTGAGAATATCTTCGCCGTCTATTGTATCTACCCTTGCGCGGATACCAATTATTTGGTGTGTATTCTCTTTGTGAGAAATTATTCACCTGATTATGTCCCCCACTTTGGTTATAGTCTCCCTGCGCCTCAACCTGTGTAGGGGGAGGGGCAGAATTAAACCTCTGTGGAGATGGCCTGTTTTGACTGGCCACCTCTGCATAAGTCCTCTTTTTAGACTCCAAATTGAGGGGGCTAGGTGACACCCTAGTTTCTGCCACAATTTTGGGTTTTGACTCCTTTTTAACCCCTTGCTCACTGGACTGCTGAATAGAGTATAACTTTGTACTCTCTTTGATCAGCCATTCCAATGAGCAGTCCTCATCAAAATCTCTAGCTAAGTTAATTTTGATGGGTGTAGGCAGTGCTTAAAAAAATAAATTTACAAATTCTGAGCCGTCAAATTTGGGATTATCTTCAGCCATACTGTACGCATTTTTCAATACAGAAAGGAATTCGATTGGACTCTGATTCGCACGACACTTTAAACCATATACCGCTATCTTCGCGGCAGTTTTAGTGCGATATTGCCCGAATTCTTTTCTGCATTGTCGTTTTACCCCATTCCAGGAATGAATATTCATATCCTTTAGTGAAGCAAAGAATTTGTGATGCTTACTGTCAAATACCCAAGGCAGAAATTCAATTTTCAATTTCTCACTTGTAACATTCATTATAGCTAACGCATTTTCAAAAGCCTGTAAATGATCAATAACAGATGTTGTTCCCTTATTGGAGAACATAGGTACTGCGTGTTGTACGAAGGTGATTATTTTATGGGAATCATAGACCTTATCAGACTTATTTTGGGCTTCTCTGTTAGAGTTTCCCTCCCCCGCACCAGCTGCGCTACAGCTTTCCTCTGGATTTACATCCTGAGGGGATTGTCTATTTGGGAAATCTATTGTTGACCCGTTAGGGGTCATTTGTCTATGTTGTTCTATATATTTTTGTACCTCGTCCCTGACGCGTTAGCTAAAGGAGTTAGCATTATCTGTATTATTCTCATTGTTAACATAAGGGTTTTCATTATGGCGATATGACCTTTTTAAATCGCTTAATTCTCTCTGGCTTTGCGCAAGCTGTTAATTTAAATCTTGTATCTGTGCGATTAAGTCTGTATTATGCTTATCTAAGGCTGTTAGGTTTTGGGCAAATTCATCCAGTTTATTTTTGGCTATTTTTAAACCCTCTTCGTGTCTGCGCGAGGAACGAATACTATTTTCTAGCTCCTGTATTTGCAATCGTTTGTCTGTGACACAAAACGACATTTCATCAATAATGCATATTAAAAGGGGCCAGCATTTTAGTATTAGTTCGTCTCGCTTTTTGAGAGCCTTGCATTGATTAATCATTAATAATTCCTGGAAGAATTCATTCTCTTCATTCCACATATTATTATTAACGGTAATATTTTTAGCCCTAGTTTCAAGCATATCCACAAAATCATTTAATTCACCAGCAATATTTAACTTCCCTTTAATGTAACTTAAGATATCTTTCTTAAGGACCTGACCTTTAGTAATGGGTATTGTAATGGGACCAATTTTATCGCTATGTATAGAATTAAATGAGTCACTTCTGGCTACAGACATTATTGTATTGGTTTAGTATTTAGTTAAACTAAAACGCTAATACAATTTTTGCCAATAAAAAGAGAGAAGAAAAAAAAATTTATATTTAAAAAAAAATATATATATTATTAATTTTGAAATATGAAAAATTAATATTTCGAAATATGAAAAATTAATATTTTTGATTAACTTTGAAAATATGAAAAATTAATATTTTTGATTAATTTTTAAATATGAAAAATTAATATTTTTATTAATTTTTCAAAATTAATCTTTAATAATATTTCAAGATATTAATATCAATCTCAAAATATGAAATTCAATATTTCAACTCTTCAAAAATTATATCTTCAAAATATTAATATCGAAATATGATTTTTTTTTTCTTTTATAATAATTTCTATTTACTTACAAATATATCAAATATGATGGATATTATTAAATCTCAGAAAAGTGCCTCCAATTATTATGTCAGTATATTTATAAGAATCTTAGTAGTGCTATCCAAATAATATATCAGTTTATGGCAGGGTTATAAACACAATACAAAAAAATAGAAACACTAATTAACCATGCATCTACTAGACCATACAATTAATATAAATACCTGAATTCTTTTATTTAGTTAATATCCATAAACATATTGAAATATATTTGCAATATTAGAATATGACACAAAATTTATATGCGTTAAAACCAACTCTTAAAATATGCTATCCTTCTTACAAAACCCAGAAAAATATACCTTCACAATTCAGCCTTATTTATTTAACACAATGGGACTAAAAACCTTTAACATCCAAGCAATACAATTCTAAACTGTGCTCTTTCAACAATAGGATAATATATATATATTCTGCTATTTAATTGCAATTTATCCTAATACAAAATTTACAGTATCAAAACTTGCACAGATGAATTACTTAACAAATCAGACAAAGATTTAAACAATACCTAGGCTTATGACTACCAATTTAAAATACAATATACTTCACCAATTTTGAACCAATTCGTAGCGGTCTTTAGGTCATCTCAGAAGACAGATAAGTAATTTTTGCAATCAATGAGAAGGAGGTAGTCAGCTTGTTTAGAATGGTTTCAAAATGCCAGCAGCAGATATCATCCAAAGTTAAAACAGCCTTCTTTCATTTCTCTTTTGCTTACTTATATATGTTTTCAATCATTGATGACATCATGTGGGTGGCACTACGGGAGATGATCTTCCCATTGAAATCTAATCGGATTGGCCCTTGGAAATTTCATTTTTAACAGCCAGAAAGAACCTTCTGGCTGTAGTTCTCGCAACATAACACCAGGTGGCAGCACAAACAGACACAGCAACATTTGAAACAACTTAAATCAGTATTTCTATGAAATGGTTATTCATTTTATCATAATTTACTGCAACAACTATTCACAATATTTGTTTTGGATAAGTTATATCTTAATGAATTTTCTGATCATTTTGATATGAAACATCACATATATCTAACATTATATTAAAATAATTTATATTTCATTTAGCCTAACAGAAAATTTATATCTCATAGTCATATCACATCAAAGTAACTTCCATATCTTCATCTCACTATATTTTAAGAGATGTATTTAAAACTTTATAAACATTTATTGCACATTCATATGATATGACATTTCATGCAGGCATTCCATCTCTTTCTAAGTGCATAGATTGATGCTCATGACCAATGGTTGTCTGCAATAAAAATAGAAATAATTATTAGAAGGGATCCAAGCATTTCATATGTCTATGGTCCATCTGAAATAAAATTAAGTATTATTAATCATTTACTTTTAGGTCCACAAACATCTATTTATATTCTTAAAAACACAGAGGCTCAGTAAGATCTTTTATGTTTTCAAAACATATATATCATTTCTATGTATATCTGAATTTATTTCCTATATATTTTATTTGAACTCTAACTACAGGTGCTTTGAAATCATAATGTAAGCCATGTGCCTTCACTGTGTGCTGTATGTTCAGAGTCACACCTTAGCATTTGTCTGTGTTTTCTCTGTGTTATCTTAATCACCACATCTGGTATTTCCCAGGGTTAGTACTCACACAGCATGAGCCACTCAAATAAATTTGTGCTAATTATCAGTCCCTTTTGAAAAATGCCTGCATTTCTCACATCTCCTCAGACGGATCGGCACCCTCCTTGGAGGAAATTCATACATGGGCCTGTATCCTGTTCTCTTTCAAAATTACTTCCCCCAACATTCCTCTAAGTGACTGTTCTAAAATTTGGCAGGCCAAATGTTCCATTGTCTCCCCCTGTGTGTTCAGCATAATTTTACATAATGAGTGTGGGAGATCTCTTAGAAACAAAACTTTGTCTACAGACCATGTGCACATCCTCAGATTTATTAAATAAAGATAAATATACTTCTATATATTATTTAATAATATTTCAAATACCTTGACAGGTTGAACATGTCAAAAAATAAAATCAAAATCAAATTGGGTTACGTTGTTGTGCCACTGATAACCCATCCCCAATATTTATAATGGATTGATCCAAACTTCATTACAGAATTGCGTGTGATAAATATGAGCTGGGATAAGGCTGAACCAACTACAAACACTAAGATAAACGGGAGAACTGGTGGACCAGTGTAGCTGATCTGAACATATATGTACAGTTCACATCTCTGTCTACCTTGAGACCAAATGTGATACCGCCATCCGTCCACTATATCAATAGATAAATACATTGTATCCGAAGATAAATACTTTGTAAGATAGACGATAAATATATACAGTATCAATAGATAAATGTATTCATAGACTCAACGATAGATAAGCCACCTAAAAGACCTAGTAGACAGGTTATATCGATCAGTAAATATATTAGTTAGATCGAAGATAGACATATTACCTGTACAATACATCTAATAGGTGTTAGGTAGCTACCATACAGATATATACTGTGGGGTTCATTTGAGGACATATGTCAAAAAACATCAGGATCACATTCCTATGATAGATTATGTTAATCGCACTTAATACTTGATATCACTTGATAAATATTTTTCAAACACAACGATAGATTGTGAATTTGAGATAAAGACTACATGCGACAATTATTGTCATATATTCACACAGAGTTCCATACTACCTAGACTATTAAGACTTAGGTGCAGATGTGAGTAACTAACACAGGTAGGCCAAGCTTCCACATTATGTATTGGAATAAAAAATGATCCCAACCCACAGTGCTGAGAGAACAATGTGGGGAACCCCCTACCAAAAGAGGGGACACCGCAAAATGCAACTCAGAGCCACCATGCCACCCTGGCAGTACCCCAAGTAGGTAGCACACTACAGTAGATTTTTAAAGTCTGGCATAGTATTCAGGCCACCAGGTATAATAGTCCCTAGGCGGAACATCCACTGTGCTTCACATTTCAGAAGCTGCTTGTTGCGGTCTCCACCTCGTTCCAATGGAGGTATATGATCTATCAATATATAGCGTATCGAGGAGACCGAATGTCCCTCATTCGCGCAATGTCACACCACTGGCTGCTCAGAAGTTCCTTCCTTAATGGCCGTCCTTATGGCATGTCGATGATTAGCCATCCTTTCACGTAATGTTCCTGACGTCTTGCCAACATAGAACCTCGAGCATGGGCAAAACAGAAGATACACTACGTGCGTCGTAGTGCATGTTATAGAGTGTCTAATCTTGAAAGACCGGTTAGTATGTGGATGGTGGAAAACCTTTGTGCCAATTAGGCCACTGCATGTAGTGCAACCTAAACATCGGTATGATCCCCTGATGTTTCTTTTAGTGCCGGTGTTGTAACTTGCTTTAGGGTCTGTTCTCATTAACAGATCTTTGAGGTTAGTGCCTCTCTTGAAACCCACCATGGGACTTAAATTATTGGTGAACGTGAGCTTTGGGTCTGAAGACATAATAGGCCAATGTTGGCGTAGAATCCGGCCAGTGCCCTTTGTTGCAGGAGTAAAGGTGGAGAACATAATCAATTTATCTGCAGTGTCCCGTTTAGGTTTTGGTTGTATCAGTTCCGCTTGTGTCAAGGTGGATACAGCTTCCACGGATTCTTGAATCACAGATGCCTTGTTCCCTCTTGAGCGGAACCTCTCACCCACTCCAATCAGTTGGGAGACCCCTGTTGCAGTATTCAAATTATTTCTCATAGTTCTTATACATTGTGATTTGACAATACCCTTCAACAGTGCAGGGGGATGACAGCTGTATCTGTTATTACAGATATATAGATGACATCTTTTTGGTATGGCGGGGGAGCATGGAGGGACTCCAGGCTTGGTACAATTTTTACAATAACTGTACAGATAATGTAAAATTTAAAATGACGGTGGATGAACAATCCATCAATTTTTTGGATCTGACAGTCTTTAAAGACACAGATAAACTGGGGACCACGCTGTACCATAAGCCCACTGATCGTAATCCTTTACTTAGGGCAGACAGCTGTCATCCCCCTGCACTGTTGAAGGGTATTGTCAAATCACAATGTATAAGAACTATGAGAAATAATTTGAATACTGCAACAGGGGTCTCCCAACTGATTGGAGTGGGTGAGAGGTTCCGCTCGAGAGGGTACAAGGCATCTGTGATTCAAGAATCCGTGGAAGCTGTATCCACCTTGACACAAGCGGAACTGATACAACCAAAACCTAAACGGGACACTGCAGATAAATTGATTATGTCCACCACCTTTACTCCTGCAACGAAGGGCACTGGCCGGATTCTACGCCAACATTGGCCTATTATGTCTTCAGACCCAAAGCTCACGTTCACCAATAATTTAAGTCCCATGGTGGGTTTCAAGAGAGGCACTAACCTCAAAGATCTGTTAATGAGAACAGATCCTAAAGCAAGTTACAACACCGGCACTAAAAGAAACATCAGGGGATCATACCGATGTTTAGGTTGCACTACATGCAGTGGCCTAATTGGCACAAAGGTTTTCCACCATCCACATACTAACCGGTCTTTCAAGATTAGACACTCTATAACATGCACTACGACGCACGTAGTGTATCTTCTGTTTTGCCCATGCTCGAGGTTCTATGTTGGCAAGACGTCAGGAACATTACGTGAAAGGATGGCTAATCATCGACATGCCATAAGGACGGCCATTAAGGAAGGAACTTCTGAGCAGCCAGTGGCGTGACTGCGCGAATGAGGGACATTCGGTCTCCTCGATACGCTATATATTGATAGATCATATACCTCCATTGGAACGAGGTGGAGACCGCAACAAGCAGCTTCTGAAATGTGAAGCACAGTGGATGTTCCGCCTAG
>NC_069503.1:6985476-6987976 GCF_027579735.1 Bombina bombina | reverse complement strand
GGAGAGATAGAGAGACAGGGGGAGAGAGATAGAGAGACAGGGGGAGAGAGAGAGAGAGGGGAGAGAGAGAGAGAGACGGGAGAGAGAGAGAGACAGAGGGGAGAGAGGGGGAGAGGGAGAAAGAGACACAGAGGGGAGAGAGAGAGAGACAGAGGGGAGAAAGAGAGAGAGAGAGAGAAGAGAGAGGGGAGAGAGAGACAGAGGGGAGAGAGAGACAGAGGGGGAGAGAGAAAGAGAGACACAGAGGGGAGAGAGAGAGAGACAGACAGAGGGGAGAGAGAGAGACAGAGGGGGAGGGAGAAAGGGAGAGAAGGAGGGGGAGGGAGAAAGGGAGAGACAGGGAGAGGGAGAAAGAGAGAGAGAGAGGGGAGAGAGAGACAGACAGATGGGAGAGAGAGACAGAGGGGGATGGAGAAAGGGAGAGACAGAAGGGAGAGAGAGAGAGGGGAGAGAGAGACAGATGGGAGAAAGAGACAGAGGGGGATGGAGAAAGGGAGAGACAGAAGGGAGAGAGAGAGGGGGGAGAGAGAGAGAGACAGATGGGGGAGAGAGACAGAGAGGGATGGAGAAAGGGAGAGACAGAAGGGAGAGAGGGGAGAGAGAGAGAAAGAGAGAGACAGAGGGGGAGGGATAAAGAGACAGAGTGGGAGGGATAGAGAGACAGAGGGGGAGAGAGAGACAGAGGAGAGAGAGATGGGAGAGAGAGAGAGATGGGAGAGAGAGAGAGAGAGAGAGAGGGGGGGGGGATGGAGAAAGGGAGAGACAGAAGGGAGAGAGAGAGAGAGGGGAGAGAGAGACAGAGGGGATGGAGAAAGGGAGAGACAGAAGGGAGGGAGAGAGAGGAGAGAGAGACAGAGGAGGAGGGATAGAGAGACAGAGGAGGAGGGATAGAGAGACAGAGGGGGAGAGAGAGAGACAGAGGGGGAGGGATAGAGAGACAGAGGGGGAGGGATAGAGAGACAGAGGGGAAGGGATAGAGAGACAGAGGGGAGAGAGAGAGAGACAGAGGGGAGAGAGGGGTAGAGGGAGAAAGAGAGACACAGAGGGGAGAGAGAGACAGACAGAGGGGAGAGAGAGATACAGAGGGGAGAGAGAGACAGAGGGGAGAGAGAGACAGAGGGGGAGAGAGAGAAAGAGAGAGACAGAGGGGAGAGAGAGGGAAGAGAGAGAAGAGAGAGAGAGGGGAGAGAGAGACAGAGGGGAGAGAGAGACAGAGGGGGAGAGAGAGAAAGAGAGACACAGAGGGGAAAGAGAGAGACAGACAGAGGGGAGAGAGACAGAGGGGGAGGGAGAAAGGGAGAGACAGAGGGGGAGGGAGAAAGGGAGAGACAGGGGGAGGGAGAAAGAGAGAGACAGAGGGGAGCGAGAGACACAGAGGGGAGTGAGAGAGACAGAGGGGAGAGAAAGAGACAGAAGAGATAGAGAGGGGAGAGAGGGAGACAGATGGGAGAGAGAGAGACACAGAGGGGGATGGAGAAAGGGAGAGACAGAAGGGAGAGAGAGAGAGAGAGAGAGAGAGGAGAGAGATAGAGACAGATGGGAGAGAGAGACAGAGGGGGATGGAGAAAGGGAGAGACAGAAGGGAGAGAGAGAGATACAGTGAGAGAGAGAGAGAGAGAGAGAGAGGAGAGAGAGAGAGAGACAGAGGGGGAGAGATAGAGAGACAGAGGGGGAGGGATAGAGAGACAGAGGGGAGAGAGAGAGAGAAGAGAGAGAGAGGGGAGAGACATAGGGGAGAGAGAGGGGAGAGAGAGAGATGGGAGAGAGAGAGAGATGGGAGAGAGAGAGAGAGAGAGGGGGGGATGGAGAAAGGGAGAGACAGAAGGGAGAGAGAGAGAGGGGAGAGAGAGACAGAGGGGGGTGGAGAAAGGGAGAGACAGAAGGGAGAGAGAGAGAGAGGAGAGAGAGACAGAGGAGGAGGGATAGAGAGACAGAGGAGGAGGGATAGAGAGACAGAGGGGGAGAGAGGGAGACAGAGGGGGAGGGATAGAGAGACAGAGGGGGAGGGATAGAGAGACAGAGGGGAAGGGATAGAGAGACAGAGGGGAGAGAGAGAGAGAGAGAGAGAGACAGAGGGGAGAGAGGGGTAGAAGGAGAAAGAGAGACACAGAGGGGAGAGAGAGACAGACAGACAGAGGGGAGAGAGAGAGACAGAGGGGAGAGAGAGAGAGAGACAGAGGGGGAGAGAGAGAAAGAGAGAGACAGAGGGGAGAGAGAGAAGAGAGAGAGGAGAGAGAGACAGAGGGGAGAGAGAGACAGAGGGGGAGAGAGAGAAAGAGAGACACAGAGGGGAGAGAGAGAGACAGACAGAGGGGAGAGAGACAGAGGGGGAGGGAGAAAGGGAGAGACAGAGGGGGAGGGAGAAAGGGAGAGACAGGGGGAGGGAGAAAGAGAGAGACAGAGGGGAGAGAGAGAGACAGAGGGGAGAGAGAGAAACAGAGGGGAGAGAGAGAAACAGAGGGGAGAGAGAGAGACAGAGGGGAGAGAAAGAGACAGAGGA